>NW_025534141.1:0-42500 GCF_020615455.1 Coregonus clupeaformis
AGGATATTGCACTTGGAAACCATCCAAACATCATCCCTTATATTACAGACCTCTAAAGGACTAGGATATTACACTAGGAAACCATCAAACATCATCCATATTACAGACCTCTAAAGGACTAGGATATTACACTAGGAAACCATCAAACATCATCCATATATTACAGACCTCTAAGGGCAAGAGGATATTACACTGAAACCATCAAGCTTCATCACATCCATATATTACAGACCTCTAAGGACTAGGATATTACACTGGAAACCATCAAACATCATCATATATTACAGACCTCTAAAGGACTAGGATATTACATGAAACCATCAAACATCATCCATATATTACAGACCTCTAAAAAGGACTAGGATATTATTGGAAACCATCAAACATCATCCGCCCATATTACAGACCTCTAAAGGACGAGATATTACGAAACCATCAAACATCATCCATATATCACAGACCCCTAGAGGACTAGGATATTACACTGGAAACCATCAGAAGCATCATCCATATGTAGTACAGACCTCTAAAGGACTAGATATTACACTGGGAAACCATCCAAACATCATCCATATATTACAGACCTCCTAAAGGACTAGGATATTACACTGGGGAAACCATCAAACATCATCCATATGTATCACAGACCTCTAAAGGACTAGGATATTGCACCACTGGGGAAACCATGCAAACCTATCCACTTATATTACAGACCCTAAAGGACTAGGATATTACACTGGGAAACCATCAAAACATCAATCCATATATTACCAGACCTCTCTAAAGGACGAGATTAGCCACTGGGAAACCATCAAACATCATCCATATATTACAGACCTCTAAAGGACTTTAGGATATTACACTGAGGGAAACCATCAAACATCTGATCCCATATATTACAGACCTCTAAGGGACTGGGATATTACACTGGGAAACCATCAAACATCATCCATATATTACAGACCTCTAAAGGACTTTAGGATATTACACTGTTGGAAACCATCAAACATCTGATCCACTATCTTACAGACCTCTCTTACAAAAGGAACTAGGATATTACACTGGGAAACCATCAAAACATCATCCATATGTGTGCACAGACCTCTAAGACTAGGATATTACACTGGGGAAACCATCACGAAACATCATCCATATAGTACAGACCTCTAAAGGACTAGGATATTACACTGGGAAACCATCAAACATCATCCATATAGTCACAGACCTCTAAAGGACTAGGATATTACACTAAACCATCAAACATCATCCCATATATTACCCAGACCTCTAAAGGACTGGGACAATTACACTGGGAAACCGTCAAACATCATCCATATATTACAGACCTCTAAAGGACTAGGATATTACACTGGGGAAGCCATCAAACATCATCACTTATAGTACAGACCTCTAAAGGACAAGTGATATTACACTGGGGGAAACCATCAAACATCATCCATACTCTTACAGACCTCTAAAGGGCGAGGATATTACACTGGAAACCATCCAAACATCATCCATATATTACAGACCTCTAAAGGACTAGGATATTACACTGAAACCATCCAAACATCATCCATATATTACAGATCCTCTAAGGGGGACCAGGATATTACACTAGGGAAACCATCAAACATCCTCCATATATTACAGACCTCTAAAGGACTAGGATATTACACTTGGGAAACCATCAGGCTTATCATCCATATATTCACAGACCTCTAAAGGACTAGGATATTACACTGGGAAACCATCAAACATCATCCATTATATTTACAGACCTCTAAGGACTAGGAACACTGGGAAACCATCAAACATTCCATCCATATATTACAGACCCCTAAAGGACTAGGATATTACACTGTGGAAACAATCAAACATCATCCCATATATTGCAGAGACCTCTAAAGGACTAGGGATATTACACTACCATCAAACATCATCATATAACCAGACCTCTAAAAGGACTAGAGATAGTGCACTGGGGAAACACATCGAAACATCATCCCATATATTACAGACCTCTAGGCGATATTACTGAAACCATCAAACATCATCCATATATTATAGACCCCTCTAAAGGGCGAGATATTACACTGAGGGAAACCATCAAACATCATCCACTTATATTACAGACCTCTAAAAGGCTAGGATATTACACACTTGGAAAACCATCAAACATCATCCATATATTACAGACCTCTAAAGGACACTAGGACCTTACACTGGGAAACCATCAAACATCATCCACTATATTACCAGACCTCTAAAGGACTGAGGATATTACACTGGAAACACACTCAAACATCATCCATATATTACAGACCTCTAAAGGACTAGGATAGTACACTGGGAAACCATCAAACATCATCCATATATTACAGACCTCTAAAAGGACTGATATCACACTGAAACCATCCAAACATCATCCACTTATATCACAGACCTCTAAAGGGATGAGGATATTACACTGGGGAAACCATCAAACATCATCCATATATTACCAGACCTCTAAAGGACTAGGATATTACACCAGGGAAACCATCAAACATCATCCACTTATATTACAGACCTCTAAAGGCTGATATTACACTGGGGACTCCATCAAACATCATCCATATATACAGACCTCTGAGGGGCGAGGATATTACACTGGGGAAACCATCCAAACATCATCCATATATTACAGACCTCTAAAGGACTAGGATATTACACTACGAAACCATCAAACATCATCATATATTACAGACCTCTAAAGGACTAGGATATTACACTGGAAACCATCAAACATCATCCATATATTACAGACCTCTAAAGGACTAGGATATTACACTGGGGAAACCATCAAACATCATCCATATATTACAGACCTCTAAAGCGGCCGGGATATTACACTGGGAACCATCAAACATCATCCATATATTACAGACCTCTAAGGACTAGATATTACACTAGAAACCATCAAACATCATCCATATACCTACAGACCTCTAAAGACTAGATCATTACACTGGAAACCATCAAACATCATCCATATATTACAGACCTCTAAAGGACTAGGATATTACACTGGGAAACCGTCAAACATCATCCATATATTACAGACCTCTCTAAGGACGAGGATACTTACACTGGGGAAACCGTCCAAACCTCATCCATATATTACAGACCCCTAGATGGATCTTACACTGGGGGAAACCATCAAACATCATCCATATACCCCACAGACCTCTAAAGGACTGGGATATTACACTGGGGAAACCATCAAACATCATCCATATATTACAGACTCTCTAAAGGACTAAGGATATTACACCAGGGAAACCATCAAACATCATCCATATATTACAGACCTCTAAGGGGCTGGATATTACACTGGGAAACCATCAAACATCATCCATATATTACAGACCTCTAAAGGACTAGGATATTACACTGGGGAAACCATCAAACATCATCCATATATTACAGACCTCTAAAGGACTAGGATATTACACTGGGGAAACCATCAAACATCATCCATATATTACAGACCTCTAAAGGACTAGGATATTACACTGGGAAACCATCAAACATCATCCATATATTACAGACCTCTAAAGACTAGATATTACACTGGGGAAACCATCAAGCATCATCCATATATTACAGACCTCTAAAGGACTAGGATATTACACTGGGGAAACCATCAAACATCATCCATATATTACAGACCTCTAAAGGACTAGGATATTACACTGGGGAAACCATCAAACATCATCCATATCTTCACAGACCTCTAAAGGTAGGATATTACACTGGGGAAACCATCAAACATCATCCATTATATTACAGACCTCTAAAGACTGATATTACACTGGGGAAACCATCAAACATCATCCCCACATATTACAGACCTCTAGAGGACTAGGATATTACACTGGGGAAACCATCAAACATCATCCATATATTACAGACCTCTAAAGGACTAGGATATTACACTGGGGAAACCATCAAACATCATCCATATAATACAGACCTCTAAAGGACTAGGATATTACACTGGGGAAACCATCAAACATCATCCATATATTACAGACCTCTAAAGGACTAGGATATTACACTGGGGAAACCATCAAACATCATCCATATATTACAGACCTCTAAAGGACTAGGATATTACACTGGGGAAACCATCAAACATCATCCATATATTACAGACCTCTAAAGGACTAGGATATTACACTGGGGAAACCATCAAACATCATCCATATATTACAGACCTCTAAAGGACTAGGATATTACACTGGGGAAACCATCAAACATCATCCATATATTACAGACCCTCTAAGGACGAGGATATTACACTGGGGAAACCATCAAACATCATCCATATATTACAGACCTCTAAAGGACTAGGATATTACACTGGGGAAACCATCAAACATCATCCATATATTACAGACCTCTAAAGGACTAGGATATTACACTGGGGAAACCATCAAACATCATCCATATATTACAGACCTCTAAAGGACTAGGGATATTACACTAGAGAAACCATCAAACATCATCCATATATTACAGACCTCTAAAGGACTAGGATATTACACTGGGGAAACCATCAAACATCATCCATATATTACAGACCTCTAAAGGACTAGGATATTACACTGGGGAAACCATCAAACATCATCCATATATTACAGACCTCTAAAGGACGAGGATATTACACTGGGGAAACCATCAAACATCATCCATATATTACAGACCTCTAAAGGACTAGGATATTACACTGGGGAAACCATCAAACATCATCCATATATTACAGACCTCTAAAGGACTAGGATATTACACTGGGGAAACCATCAAACATCATCCATATATTACAGACCTCTAAAGGACTAGGATATTACACTGGGGAAACCATCAAACATCATCCATATATTACAGACCTCTAAAGGACTAGGATATTACACTGGGGAAACCATCAAACATCATCCATATATTACAGACCTCTAAAGGACTAGGATATTACACTGGGGAAACCATCAAACATCATCCATTATATTACAGACCTCTAGAGGACTAGGATATTACACTGGGAAACCATCAAACATCATCCATATATTACAGACCTCTAAAGGACTAGGATATTACACTGGGGAAACCATCAAACATCATCCATATATTACAGACCTCTAAAGGACTAGGATATTACACTGGGGAAACCATCAAACATCATCCATATATTACAGACCTCTAAAGGACTAGGATATTACACTGGGGAAACCATCAAACATCATCCATATATTACAGACCTCTAAAGGACTAGGATATTACACTGGGGAAACCATCAAACATCATCCATATATTACAGACCTCTAAAGGACTAGGATATTACACTGGGGAAACCATCAAACATCATCCATATATTACAGACCTCTAAAGGACTAGGATATTACACTGGGGAAACCATCAAACATCATCCATATATTACAGACCTCTAAAGGACTAGGATATTACACTGGGGAAACCATCAAACATCATCCATATATTACAGACCTCTAAAGGACTAGGATATTACACTGGGGAAACCATCAAACATCATCCATATATTACAGACCTCTAAAGGACTAGGATATTACACTGGGGAAACCATCAAACATCATCCATATATTACAGACCTCTAAAGGACTAGGATATTACACTGGGAAACCATCAAACATCATCCATATATTACAGACCTCTAAAGGACTAGGATATTACACTGGGGAAACCATCAAACATCATCCATATATTACAGACCTCTAAAGGACTAGGATATTACACTGGGGAAACCATCAAACATCATCCATATATTACAGACCTCTAAAGGACTAGGATATTACACTGGGAAACCATCAAACATCATCCATATATTACAGACCTCTAAAGGACGAGGATATTACACTGGGGAAACCATCAAACATCATCCATATATTACAGACCTCTAAAGGACTAGGATATTACACTGGGGAAACCATCAAACATCATCCATATATTACAGACCTCTAAAGGACTAGGATATTACACTGGGGAAACCATCAAACATCATCCATATATTACAGACCTCTAAAGGACTAGGATATTACACTGGGGAAACCATCAAACATCATCCATATATTACAGACCTCTAAAGGACGAGGATATTACACTGGGGAAACCATCAAACATCATCCATATATTACAGACCTCTAAAGGACTAGGATATTACACTGGGGAAACCATCAAACATCATCCATATATTACAGACCTCTAAAGGACTAGGATATTACACTGGGGAAACCATCAAACATCATCCATATATTACAGACCTCTAAAGGACTAGGATATTACACTGGGGAAACCATCAAACATCATCCATATTACAGACCTCTAAAGGACTAGGATATTACACTGGGGAAACCATCAAACATCATCCATATATTACAGACCTCTAAAGGACGAGGATATTACACTGGGGGAAACCATCAAACATCATCCATATATTACAGACCTCTAAAAGGACTAGGATATTACACTGGGGAAACCATCAAACATCATCCATATATTACAGACCTCTAAAGGACTAGGATATTACACTGGGGAAACCATCAAACATCATCCATATATTACAGACCTCTAAAGGACTAGGATATTACACTGGGGAAACCATCAAACATCATCCATATATTACAGACCTCTAAAGGACTAGGATATTACACTGGGGAAACCATCAAACATCATCCATATATTACAGACCTCTAAAGGACTAGGATATTACACTGGGGAAACCATCAAACATCATCCATATATTACAGACCTCTAAAGGACTAGGATATTACACTGGGGAAACCATCAAACATCATCCATATATTACAGACCTCTAAAGGACTAGGATATTACACTGGGGAAACCATCAAACATCATCCATATATTACAGACCTCTAAAGGACTAGGATATTACACTGGGGAAACCATCAAACATCATCCATATATTACAGACCCTCTAAAGGACTAGGATATTACACTGGGGAAACCATCAAACATCATCCATATAGTACAGACCTCTAAAGGACTAGGATATTACACTGGGGAAACCATCAAACATCATCCATATATTACAGACCTCTAAAGGACTAGGATATTACACTGGGGAAACCATCAAACATCATCCATATATTACAGACCTCTAAAGGACTAGGATATTACACTGGGGAAACCATCAAACATCATCCATATATTACAGACCTCTAAAGGACTAGGATATTACACTGGGGGAAACCATCAAACATCATCCATATATTACAGACCTCTAAAGGACTAGGATATTACACTGGGGAAACCATCAAACATCATCCATATATTACAGACCTCTAAAGGACTAGGATATTACACTGGGGAAACCATCAAACATCATCCATATATTACAGACCTCTAAAGGACTAGGATATTACACTGGGGAAACCATCAAACATCATCCATATATTACAGACCTCTAAAGGACTAGGATATTACACTGGGGAAACCATCAAACATCATCCATATATTACAGACCTCTAAAGGACTAGGATATTACACTGGGGAAACCATCAAACATCATCCATATATTACAGACCTCTAAAGGACTAGGATATTACACTGGGGAAACCATCAAACATCATCCATATATTACAGACCTCTAAAGGACTAGGATATTACACTGGGGAAACCATCAAACATCATCCATATATTACAGACCTCTAAAGGACTAGGATATTACACTGGGGAAACCATCAAACATCATCCATATATTACAGACCTCTAAAGGACTAGGATATTACACTGGGGAAACCATCAAACATCATCCATATATTACAGACCTCTAAAGGACTAGGATATTACACTGGGGAAACCATCAAACATCATCCATATATTACAGACCTCTAAAGGACTAGGATATTACACTGGGGAAACCATCAAACATCATCCATATATTACAGACCTCTAAAGGACTAGGATATTACACTGGGGAAACCATCAAACATCATCCATATATTACAGACCTCTAAAGGACTAGGATATTACACTGGGGAAACCATCAAACATCATCCATATATTACAGACCTCTAAAGGACTAGGATATTACACTGGGGAAACCATCAAACATCATCCATATATTACAGACCTCTAAAGGACTAGGATATTACACTGGGGAAACCATCAAACATCATCCATATATTACAGACCTCTAAAGGACTAGGATATTACACTGGGGAAACCATCAAACATCATCCATATATTACAGACCTCTAAAGGACTAGGATATTACACTGGGGAAACCATCAAACATCATCCATATATTACAGACCTCTAAAGGACTAGGATATTACACTGGGGAAACCATCAAACATCATCCATATATTACAGACCTCTAAAGGACTAGGATATTACACTGGGGAAACCATCAAACATCATCCATATATTACAGACCTCTAAAGGACTAGGATATTACACTGGGAAACCATCAAACATCATCCATATATTACAGACCTCTAAAGGACTAGGATATTACACTGGGGGAAACCATCAAACATCATCCATATATTACAGACCTCTAAAGGACTAGGATATTACACTGGGGAAACCATCAAACATCATCCATATATTACAGACCTCTAAAGGACTAGGATATTACACTGGGGAAACCATCAAACATCATCCATATATTACAGACCTCTAAAGGACTAGGATATTACACTGGGGAAACCATCAAACATCATCCATATATTACAGACCTCTAAAGGACTAGGATATTACACTGGGGAAACCATCAAACATCATCCATATATTACAGACCTCTAAAGGACTAGGGATATTACACTGGGGAAACCATCAAACATCATCCATATATTACAGACCTCTAAAGGACTAGGATATTACACTGGGGAAACCATCAAACATCATCCATATATTACAGACCTCTAAAGGACTAGGATATTACACTGGGGAAACCATCAAACATCATCCATATATTACAGACCTCTAAAGGACTAGGATATTACACTGGGGAAACCATCAAACATCATCCATATATTACAGACCTCTAAAGGACTAGGATATTACACTGGGGAAACCATCAAACATCATCCATATATTACAGACCTCTAAAGGACTAGGATATTACACTGGGGAAACCATCAAACATCATCCATATATTACAGACCTCTAAAGGACTAGGATATTACACTGGGGAAACCATCAAACATCATCCATATATTACAGACCTCTAAAGGACTAGGATATTACACTGGGGAAACCATCAAACATCATCCATATATTACAGACCTCTAAAGGACTAGGATATTACACTGGGGAAACCATCAAACATCATCCATATATTACAGACCTCTAAAGGACTAGGATATTACACTGGGGAAACCATCAAACATCATCCATATATTACAGACCTCTAAAGGACTAGGATATTACACTGGGGGAAACCATCAAACATCATCCATATATTACAGACCTCTAAAGGACTAGGATATTACACTGGGGAAACCATCAAACATCATCCATATATTACAGACCTCTAAAGGACTAGGATATTACACTGGGGAAACCATCAAACATCATCCATATATTACAGACCTCTAAAGGACTAGGATATTACACTGGGGAAACCATCAAACATCATCCATATATTACAGACCTCTAAAGGACTAGGATATTACACTGGGGAAACCATCAAACATCATCCATATATTACAGACCTCTAAAGGACTAGGATATTACACTGGGGAAACCATCAAACATCATCCATATATTACAGACCTCTAAAGGACTAGGATATTACACTGGGGAAACCATCAAACATCATCCATATATTACAGACCTCTAAAGGACTAGGATATTACACTGGGGAAACCATCAAACATCATCCATATATTACAGACCTCTAAAGGACTAGGATATTACACTGGGGAAACCATCAAACATCATCCATATATTACAGACCTCTAAAGGACTAGGATATTACACTGGGGAAACCATCAAACATCATCCATATATTACAGACCTCTAAAGGACTAGGATATTACACTGGGGAAACCATCAAACATCATCCATATATTACAGACCTCTAAAGGACGAGGATATTACACTGGGGAAACCATCAAACATCATCCATATATTACAGACCTCTAAAGGACTAGGATATTACACTGGGGAAACCATCAAACATCATCCATATATTACAGACCTCTAAAGGACTAGGATATTACACTGGGGAAACCATCAAACATCATCCATATATTACAGACCTCTAAAGGACTAGGATATTACACTGGGGAAACCATCAAACATCATCCATATATTACAGACCTCTAAAGGACTAGGATATTACACTGGGGAAACCATCAAACATCATCCATATATTACAGACCTCTAAAGGACTAGGATATTACACTGGGGAAACCATCAAACATCATCCATATATTACAGACCTCTAAAGGACTAGGATATTACACTGGGGAAACCATCAAACATCATCCATATATTACAGACCTCTAAAGGACTAGGATATTACACTGGGGAAACCATCAAACATCATCCATATATTACAGACCTCTAAAGGACTAGGATATTACACTGGGGGAAACCATCAAACATCATCCATATATTACAGACCTCTAAAGGACTAGGATATTACACTGGGGAAACCATCAAACATCATCCATATATTACAGACCTCTAAAGGACTAGGATATTACACTGGGGAAACCATCAAACATCATCCATATATTACAGACCTCTAAAGGACTAGGATATTACACTGGGGAAACCATCAAACATCATCCATATATTACAGACCTCTAAAGGACTAGGATATTACACTGGGGAAACCATCAAACATCATCCATATATTACAGACCTCTAAAGGACTAGGATATTACACTGGGGAAACCATCAAACATCATCCATATATTACAGACCTCTAAAGGACTAGGATATTACACTGGGGAAACCATCAAACATCATCCATATATTACAGACCTCTAAAGGACTAGGATATTACACTGGGGAAACCATCAAACATCATCCATATATTACAGACCTCTAAAGGACTAGGATATTACACTGGGGAAACCATCAAACATCATCCATATATTACAGACCTCTAAAGGACTAGGATATTACACTGGGGAAACCATCAAACATCATCCATATATTACAGACCTCTAAAGGACTAGGATATTACACTGGGGGAAACCATCAAACATCATCCATATATTACAGACCTCTAAAGGACTAGGATATTACACTGGGGAAACCATCAAACATCATCCATATATTACAGACCTCTAAAGGACTAGGATATTACACTGGGGAAACCATCAAACATCATCCATATATTACAGACCTCTAAAGGACTAGGATATTACACTGGGGAAACCATCAAACATCATCCATATATTAGAGACCTCTAAAGGACTAGGATATTACACTGGGGAAACCATCAAACATCATCCATATATTACAGACCTCTAAAGGACTAGGATATTACACTGGGGAAACCATCAAACATCATCCATATATTACAGGCCTCTAAAGGACTAGGATATTACACTGGGGAAACCATCAAACATCATCCATATATTACAGACCTCTAAAGGACTAGGATATTACACTGGGGAAACCATCAAACATCATCCATATATTACAGACCTCTAAAGGACTAGGATATTACACTGGGGGAAACCATCAAACATCATCCATATATTACAGACCTCTAAAGGACTAGGATATTACACTGGGGAAACCATCAAACATCATCCATATATTACAGACCTCTAAAGGACTAGGATATTACACTGGGGAAACCATCAAACATCATCCATATATTACAGACCTCTAAAGGACTAGGATATTACACTGGGGAAACCATCAAACATCATCCATATATTACAGACCTCCAAAGGACTAGGATATTACACTGGGGAAACCATCAAACATCATCCATATATTACAGACCTCTAAAGGACTAGGATATTACACTGGGGAAACCATCAAACATCATCCATATATTACAGACCTCTAAAGGACTAGGATATTACACTGGGGAAACCATCAAACATCATCCATATATTACAGACCTCTAAAGGACTAGGATATTACACTGGGGAAACCATCAAACATCATCCATATATTACAGACCTCTAAAGGACTAGGATATTACACTGGGGAAACCATCAAACATCATCCATATATTACAGACCTCTAAAGGACTAGGATATTACACTGGGGAAACCATCAAACATCATCCATATATTACAGACCTCTAAAGGACTAGGATATTACACTGGGGAAACCATCAAACATCATCCATATATTACAGACCTCTAAAGGACTAGGATATTACACTGGGGAAACCATCAAACATCATCCATATATTACAGACCTCTAAAGGACTAGGATATTACACTGGGGAAACCATCAAACATCATCCATATATTACAGACCTCTAAAGGACTAGGATATTACACTGGGGAAACCATCAAACATCATCCATATATTACAGACCTCTAAAGGACTAGGATATTACACTGGGGAAACCATCAAACATCATCCATATATTACAGACCTCTAAAGGACTAGGATATTACACTGGGGAAACCATCAAACATCATCCATATATTACAGACCTCTAAAGGACTAGGATATTACACTGGGGAAACCATCAAACATCATCCATATATTACAGACCTCTAAAGGACTAGGATATTACACTGGGGAAACCATCAAACATCATCCATATATTACAGACCTCTAAAGGACTAGGATATTACACTGGGGAAACCATCAAACATCATCCATATATTACAGACCTCTAAAGGACTAGGATATTACACTGGGGAAACCATCAAACATCATCCATATATTACAGACCTCTAAAGGACTAGGATATTACACTGGGGAAACCATCAAACATCATCCATATATTACAGACCTCTAAAGGACTAGGATATTACACTGGGGAAACCATCAAACATCATCCATATATTACAGACCTCTAAAGGACTAGGATATTACACTGGGGAAACCATCAAACATCATCCATATATTACAGACCTCTAAAGGACTAGGATATTACACTGGGGAAACCATCAAACATCATCCATATATTACAGACCTCTAAAGGACTAGGATATTACACTGGGGGAAACCATCAAACATCATCCATATATTACAGACCTCTAAAGGACTAGGATATTACACTGGGGAAACCATCAAACATCATCCATATATTACAGACCTCTAAAGGACTAGGATATTACACTGGGGAAACCATCAAACATCATCCATATATTACAGACCTCTAAAGGACTAGGATATTACACTGGGGAAACCATCAAACATCATCCATATATTACAGACCTCTAAAGGACTAGGATATTACACTGGGGAAACCATCAAACATCATCCATATATTACAGACCTCTAAAGGACTAGGATATTACACTGGGGAAACCATCAAACATCATCCATATATTACAGACCTCTAAAGGACTAGGATATTACACTGGGGAAACCATCAAACATCATCCATATATTACAGACCTCTAAAGGACTAGGATATTACACTGGGGAAACCATCAAACATCATCCATATATTACAGACCTCTAAAGGACTAGGATATTACACTGGGGAAACCATCAAACATCATCCATATATTACAGACCTCTAAAGGACTAGGATATTACACTGGGGAAACCATCAAACATCATCCATATATTACAGACCTCTAAAGGACTAGGATATTACACTGGGGAAACCATCAAACATCATCCATATATTACAGACCTCTAAAGGACTAGGATATTACACTGGGGAAACCATCAAACATCATCCATATATTACAGACCTCTAAAGGACTAGGATATTACACTGGGGAAACCATCAAACATCATCCATATATTACAGACCTCTAAAGGACTAGGATATTACACTGGGGAAACCATCAAACATCATCCATATATTACAGACCTCTAAAGGACTAGGATATTACACTGGGGAAACCATCAAACATCATCCATATATTACAGACCTCTAAAGGACTAGGATATTACACTGGGGAAACCATCAAACATCATCCATATATTACAGACCTCTAAAGGACTAGGATATTACACTGGGGAAACCATCAAACATCATCCATATATTGCAGAGACCTCTAAAGGACTAGGATATTACACTGGGGAAACCATCAAACATCATCCATATATTACAGACCTCTAAAGGACGAGGATATTACACTGGGGAAACCATCAAACATCATCCATATATTACAGACCTCTAAAGGACTAGGATATTACACTGGGGAAACCATCAAACATCATCCATATATTACAGACCTCTAAAGGACTAGGATATTACACTGGGGAAACCATCAAACATCATCCATATATTACAGACCTCTAAAGGACTAGGATATTACACTGGGGAAACCATCAAACATCATCCATATATTACAGACCTCTAAAGGACTAGGATATTACACTGGGGAAACCATCAAACATCATCCATATATTACAGACCTCTCTAAAGGACGAGGATATTACACTGGGAAACCATCAAACATCATCCATATATTACAGACCTCTAAAGGACTAGGATATTACACTGGGGAAACCATCAAACATCATCCATATATTACAGACCTCTAAAGGACTAGGATATTACACTGGGGAAACCATCAAACATCATCCATATATTACAGACCTCTAAAGGACTAGGATATTACACTGGGGAAACCATCAAACATCATCCATATATTACAGACCTCTAAAGGACTAGGATATTACACTGGGGAAACCATCAAACATCATCCATATATTACAGACCTCTAAAGGACTAGGATATTACACTGGGGAAACCATCAAACATCATCCATATATTACAGACCTCTAAAGGACTAGGATATTACACTGGGGAAACCATCAAACATCATCCATATATTACAGACCTCTAAAGGACTAGGATATTACACTGGGGAAACCATCAAACATCATCCATATATTACAGACCTCTAAAGGACTAGGATATTACACTGGGGAAACCATCAAACATCATCCATATATTACAGACCCTCTAAAGGACTAGGATATTACACTGGGGGAAACCATCAAACATCATCCATATATTACAGACCTCTAAAGGACTAGGATATTACACTGGGGAAACCATCAAACATCATCCATATATTACAGACCTCTAAAGGACTAGGATATTACACTGGGGAAACCATCAAACATCATCCATATATTACAGACCTCTAAAGGACTAGGATATTACACTGGGGAAACCATCAAACATCATCCATATATTACAGACCTCTAAAGGACTAGGATATTACACTGGGGAAACCATCAAACATCATCCATATATTACAGACCTCTAAAGGACTAGGATATTACACTGGGGAAACCATCAAACATCATCCATATATTACAGACCTCTAAAGGACTAGGATATTACACTGGGGAAACCATCAAACATCATCCATATATTACAGACCTCTAAAGGACTAGGATATTACACTGGGGAAACCATCAAACATCATCCATATATTACAGACCCCTAAAGGACTAGGATATTACACTGTGGAAACCATCAAACATCATCCATATATTGCAGAGACCTCTAAAGGACTAGGATATTACACTGGGGAAACCATCAAACATCATCCATATATTACAGACCTCTAAAGGACTAGGATATTACACTGGGGAAACCATCAAACATCATCCATATATTACAGACCTCTAAAGGACTAGGATATTACACTGGGGAAACCATCAAACATCATCCATATATTACAGACCCCTAAAGGACTAGGATATTACACTGTGGAAACCATCAAACATCATCCATATATTGCAGAGACCTCTAAAGGACTAGGATATTACACTGGGGAAACCATCAAACATCATCCATATATTGCAGAGACCTCTAAAGGACTAGGATATTACACTGGGGAAACCATCAAACATCATCCATATATTACAGACCCCTAAAGGACTAGGATATTACACTGGGGAAACCATCAAACATCATCCATATATTGCAGAGACCTCTAAAGGACTAGGATATTACACTGGGGAAACCATCAAACATCATCCATATATTACAGACCTCTAAAGGACTAGGATATTACACTGGGGAAACCATCAAACATCATCCATATATTACAGACCTCTAAAGGACTAGGATATTACACTGGGGAAACCATCAAACATCATCCATATATTACAGACCTCTAAAGGACTAGGATATTACACTGGGGAAACCATCAAACATCATCCATATATTACAGACCTCTAAAGGACTAGGATATTACACTGGGGAAACCATCAAACATCATCCATATATTACAGACCTCTAAAGGACTAGGATATTACACTGGGGAAACCATCAAACATCATCCATATATTACAGACCTCTAAAGGACTAGGATATTACACTGGGGAAACCATCAAACATCATCCATATATTACAGACCTCTAAAGGACTAGGATATTACACTGGGGAAACCATCAAACATCATCCATATATTACAGACCTCTAAAGGACTAGGATATTACACTGGGGGAAACCATCAAACATCATCCATATATTACAGACCTCTAAAGGACTAGGATATTACACTGGGGAAACCATCAAACATCATCCATATATTACAGACCTCTAAAGGACTAGGATATTACACTGGGGAAACCATCAAACATCATCCATATATTACAGACCTCTAAAGGACTAGGATATTACACTGGGGAAACCATCAAACATCATCCATATATTACAGACCTCTAAAGGACTAGGATATTACACTGGGGAAACCATCAAACATCATCCATATATTACAGACCTCTAAAGGACTAGGATATTACACTGGGGAAACCATCAAACATCATCCATATATTACAGACCTCTAAAGGACTAGGATATTACACTGGGGAAACCATCAAACATCATCCATATATTACAGACCTCTAAAGGACTAGGATTTTACACTGGGGAAACCATCAAACATCATCCATATATTACAGACCTCTAAAGGACTAGGATATTACACTGGGGAAACCATCAAACATCATCCATATATTACAGACCTCTAAAGGACTAGGATATTACACTGGGGAAACCATCAAACATCATCCATATATTACAGACCTCTAAAGGACTAGGATATTACACTGGGGAAACCATCAAACATCATCCATATATTACAGACCTCTAAAGGACTAGGATATTACACTGGGGAAACCATCAAACATCATCCATATATTACAGACCTCTAAAGGACTAGGATATTACACTGGGGAAACCATCAAACATCATCCATATATTACAGACCTCTAAAGGACTAGGATATTACACTGGGGAAACCGTCAAACATCATCCATATATTGCACGCCTGACCATCTCAAAGATAACATGATAGCTTAGAGTAAAAACAAACAACTAAGAACACTATGAGCCTACAACCCAAAGACGTTCCTGACGAACATTACTGGTGTGAAACTACGACCGCGTCAATCCTAAAAAAACGCTATTCACCTTCGAGCTGTAGCCCAAACGTCTGTTCACATGCGAAGCTGTGACGCCAGTTGACCCCTGAGTGAATGTACTTCTACATGAACACCCTTTAATTAAACATCGTTTACCATGATTACATGTCATTGCCAGTCAGTCATAGACGTCGTCTCAGTGGAATCCGGTCAGACCAGTCGTCACGTACAGAACGCTATATCTTTGAAGTGGAACCGAGGTGTCTTCAGGAAGGAACACACATTCATTAACAAGGTATCATAAAAGTAGCTATAGTAACTGACACGACACTGAACAAAAATATAAAACGCAACATGTGAAGTGTTGGTCCCATGTTTCATGAGCTGAAATAAAAAGATCCCAGAAATGTTCCATACGCACAAAAAGCTTATTTCTCAGAAATGTTGTGCACAAATTTGTTTGCATCCCTGTTAGTGAAGCATTTCTCCTTTGCCAAGATAATCCATCCACCTGACAGGTGTGGCATATCAAGAAGCTGATTAAACAGCATGATCGTTACACAGGTGCACCTTGTGCTGGGGACAATAAAAGCCCACTCTAAAATGTGCAGTTTTGTAGCGTGCAATTAGCATGCTGACTGCAGGAATGTTTACCAGAGCTGTTGCCAGATAATTGTATGTTAATTTCTCTACCATAAGCCGCCTCCAACATAGTTTTAGAGAATTTGGCAGTACGTCCAACCGGCCTCACAACCGTAGACCACGTGTATGGAGTCGTGTGGGCGAGCGGTTTGCTGATGTCAACCTTGTGAACAGAGTGCCCCATGGTGGCGGTGGGGTTATGGTATGGGCAGGCATAAGCTACGGACAACGAACACAATTGCATTTTATCGATGGCAATTTGAATGCACAGAGATACCGTGACGAGATCCTGAGGCCCCATTGTCGTGCCATTCATCCACCACCATCACCTCATGTTTCAGCATGATAATCCTCGGCCCCATGTCGCAAGGACCTGTAAACAAATTACTGAAAGCTGAAAATATCCCCGTTCTTCCATGGCCTGCACGGAGCATGTTTGGGATGCTCTGGATCTGAAAATATCCCAGTTCTTCCATGGCCTGCACGGAGCATGTTTGGGATGCTCTGGATCTGAAAATATCCCCGTTCTTCCATGGCCTGCACGGAGCATGTTTGGGATGCTCTGGATCTGAAAATATCCCAGTTCTTCCATGGCCTGCACGGAGCATGTTTGGGATGCTCTGGATCTGAAAATATCCCCGTTCTTCCATGGCCTGCACGGAGCATGTTTGGGATGCTCTGGATCTGAAAATATCCCCGTTCTTCCATGGCCTGCACGGAGCATGTTTGGGATGCTCTGGATCTGAAAATATCCCCGTTCTTCCATGGCCTGCACGGAGCATGTTTGGGATGCTCTGGATCTGAAAATATCCCCGTTCTTCCATGGCCTGCACGGAGCATGTTTGGGATGCTCTGGATCTGAAAATATCCCAGTTCCTCCATGGCCTGCATGGAGCATGTTTGGGATGCTCTGGATCTGAAAATATCCCAGTTCCTCCATGGCCTGCACGGAGCATGTTTGGGATGCTCTGGATCTGAAAATATCCCCGTTCTTCCATGGCCTGCATGAAGCATGTTTGGGATGCTCTGGATCTGAAAATATCCCCGTTCTTCCATGGCCTGCACGGAGCATGTTTGGGATGCTCTGGATCTGAAAATATCCCCGTTCTTCCATGGCCTGCACGGAGCATGTTTGGGATGCTCTGGATCTGAAAATATCCCAGTTCCTCCATGGCCTGCACGGAGCATGTTTGGGATGCTCTGGATCTGAAAATATCCCAGTTCCTCCATGGCCTGCACGGAGCATGTTTGGGATGCTCTGGATCTGAAAATATCCCCGTTCTTCCATGGCCTGCACGGAGCATGTTTGGGATGCTCTGGATCTGAAAATATCCCCGTTCTTCCATGGCCTGCACGGAGCATGTTTGGGATGCTCTGGAACCTGAAAATATCCCCGTTCCTCCATGGCCTGCACGGAGCATGTTTGGGATGCTCTGGATCTGAAAATATCCCAGTACTTCCATGGCCTGCACGGAGCATGTTTGGGATGCTCTGGATCTGAAAATATCCCCGTTCTTCCATGGCCTGCACGGAGCATGTTTGGGATGCTCTGGATCTGAAAATATCCCATCCCAGTTCTTCCATGGCCTGCACGGAGCATGTTTGGGATGCTCTGGATCTGAAAATATCCCCGTTCTTCCATGGCCTGCACGGAGCATGTTTGGGATGCTCTGGATCTGAAAATATCCCCGTTCTTCCATGGCCTGCACGGAGCATGTTTGGGATGCTCTGGATCTGAAAATATCCCCGTTCTTCCATGGCCTGCACGGAGCATGTTTGGGATGCTCTGGATCTGAAAATATCCCATCCCAGTTCTTCCATGGCCTGCACGGAGCATGTTTGGGATGCTCTGGATCTGAAAATATCCCCGTTCTTCCATGGCCTGCACGGAGCATGTTTGGGATGCTCTGGATCTGAAAATATCCCCGTTCTTCCATGGCCTGCACGGAGCATGTTTGGGATGCTCTGGATCTGAAAATATCCCCGTTCTTCCATGGCCTGCACGGAGCATGTTTGGGATGCTCTGGATCAAAGTTTAGGCCAGCATGTTCCAGTTCCCGCCAATATCCAGCAACTTGGCACGGCCATTGAAGAGGAGTGGGGCAACATTCCAGTCAACAGCCTGATCAACTCATATGTGAAGGAGACGTGTCGCGCTGTATGAGGCAAATGGTAGCCACACCAGATACTGACTGGTTATCTGATCCATTCCCCAAAGTATCTGTAACCAGCAGATGCACATCTCTATTCCCAGTCACGTGAAATCCATAGATTTAGGGACTAATGAATTTATTAAAATGGACTGATTTTCTTAAATGAACTGTAACTCAGTAAAATGTTTGAAATTGTTGCGTGTATATTTGTGTTCGGTCTATTTAAACCAGGGCCTGTATGTATGAAGGGTTTCAGCATAGGAGTGTGGACCTAGGTTCAGGTCCCACCCCTGTCCATATCAATGCATTAACTGGAGTCTGAAAGGCAAAACTAACGATTGGACCCAAAGCCTTATAGAAACAGTCTCACTGTTCTAGTAGCTGGTAGTATCTGGCCTGTCTCTCTCTCTCTCTTACTGTTCTAGTAGCTGGTAGTATCTGGCCTGTCTCTCTCTCTCTTACTGTTCTAGTAGCTGGTAGTATCTGGCCTGTCTCTCTCTCTCTTACTGTTCTAGTAGCTGGTAGTATCTGGCCTGTCTCTCTCTCTCTCTTACTGTTCTAGTAGCTGGTAGTATCTGGCCTGTCTCTCTCTCTCTCTTACTGTTCTAGTAGCTGGTAGTATCTGGCCTGTCTCTCTCTCTCTTACTGTTCTAGTAGCTGGTAGTATCTGGCCTGTCTCTCTCTCTCTCTTACTGTTCTAGTAGCTGGTAGTATCTGGCCTGTCTCTCTCTCTCTTACTGTTTTAGTAGCTGGTAGTATCTGGCCTGTCTCTCTCTCTCTCTTACTGTTCTAGTAGCTGGTAGTATCTGGCCTGTCTCTCTCTCTCTCTTACTGTTCTAGTAGCTGGTAGTATCTGGCCTGTCTCTCTCTCTCTTACTGTTCTAGTAGCTGGTAGTATCTGGCCTGTTCTCTCTCTCTCTTACTGTTCTAGTAGCTGGTAGTATCTGGCCTGTCTCTCTCTCTTACTGTTCTAGTAGCTGGTAGTATCTGGCCTGTCTCTCTCTCTCTTACTGTTCTAGTAGCTGGTAGTATCTGGCCTGTCTCTCTCTCTCTCTTACTGTTCTAGTAGCTGGTAGTATCTGGCCTGTCTCTCTCTCTCTCTTACTGTTTTAGTAGCTGGTAGTATCTGGCCTGTCTCTCTCTCTCTCTTACTGTTCTAGTAGCTGGTAGTATCTGGCCTGTCTCTCTCTCTCTCTCTTACTGTTCTAGTAGCTGGTCGTATCTGGCCTGTCTCTCTCTCTCTTACTGTTCTAGTAGCTGGTAGTATCTGGCCTGTCTCTCTCTCTCTTACTGTTCTAGTAGCTGGTAGTATCTGGCCTGTCTCTCTCTCTCTCTTACTGTTCTAGTAGCTGGTAGTATCTGGCCTGTCTCTCTCTCTCTTACTGTTCTAGTAGCTGGTAGTATCTGGCCTGTCTCTCTCTCTCTACTGTTCTAGTAGCTGGTAGTATCTGGCCTGTCTCTCTCTCTCTTACTGTTCTAGTAGCTGGTAGTATCTGGCCTGTCTCTCTCTCTCTTACTGTTCTAGTAGCTGGTAGTATCTGGCCTGTCTCTCTCTCTTACTGTTCTAGTAGCTGGTAGTATCTGGCCTGTCTCTCTCTCTCTTACTGTTCTAGTAGCTGGTCGTATCTGGCCTGTCTCTCTCTCTCTCTTACTGTTCTAGTAGCTGGTAGTATCTGGCCTGTCTCTCTCTCTCTACTGTTCTAGTAGCTGGTAGTATCTGGCCTGTCTCTCTCTCTCTTACTGTTCTAGTAGCTGGTAGTATCTGGCCTGTCTCTCTCTCTCTCTTACTGTTCTAGTAGCTGGTAGTATCTGGCCTGTCTCTCTCTCTCTCTTACTGTTCTAGTAGCTGGTAGTATCTGGCCTGTCTCTCTCTCTCTCTTACTGTTCTAGTAGCTGGTAGTATCTGGCCTGTCTCTCTCTCTCTTACTGTTCTAGTAGCTGGTAGTATCTGGCCTGTCTCTCTCTCTCTTACTGTTCTAGTAGCTGGTAGTATCTGGCCTGTCTCTCTCTCTCTCTTACTGTTCTAGTAGCTGGTAGTATCTGGCCTGTCTCTCTCTCTCTCTCTCTTACTGTTCTAGTAGCTGGTAGTATCTGGCCTGTCTCTCTCTCTCTCTTACTGTTCTAGTAGCTGGTAGTATCTGGCCTGTCTCTCTCTCTCTCTCTTACTGTTCTAGTAGCTGGTAGTATCTGGCCTGTCTCTCTCTCTCTCTTACTGTTCTAGTAGCTGGTAGTATCTGGCCTGTCTCTCTCTCTCTCTTACTGTTCTAGTAGCTGGTAGTATCTGGCCTGTCTCTCTCTCTCTTACTGTTCTAGTAGCTGGTAGTATCTGGCCTGTCTCTCTCTCTCTTACTGTTCTAGTAGCTGGTAGTATCTGGCCTGTCTCTCTCTCTCTTACTGTTCTAGTAGCTGGTCGTATCTGGCCTGTCTCTCTCTCTCTTACTGTTCTAGTAGCTGGTAGTATCTGGCCTGTCTCTCTCTCTCTTACTGTTCTAGTAGCTGGTAGTATCTGGCCTGTCTCTCTCTCTCTTACTGTTCTAGTAGCTGGTAGTATCTGGCCTGTCTCGCTCTCTCTTACTGTTCTAGTAGCTGGTAGTATCTGGCCTGTCTCTCTCTCTCTTACTGTTCTAGTAGCTGGTAGTATCTGGCCTGTCTCTCTCTCTCTCTTTCTGTTCTAGTAGCTGGTAGTATCTGGCCTGTCTCTCTCTCTCTTACTGTTCTAGTAGCTGGTAGTATCTGGCCTGTCTCTCTCTCTCTTACTGTTCTAGTAGCTGGTAGTATCTGGCCTGTCTCTCTCTCTCTTACTGTTCTAGTAGCTGGTAGTATCTGGCCTGTCTCTCTCTCTCTTACTGTTCTAGTAGCTGGTCGTATCTGGCCTGTCTCTCTCTCTCTTACTGTTCTAGTAGCTGGTAGTATCTGGCCTGTCTCTCTCTCTCTTACTGTTCTAGTAGCTGGTAGTATCTGGCCTGTCTCTCTCTCTCTTACTGTTCTAGTAGCTGGTAGTATCTGGCCTGTCTCTCTCTCTCTCTTACTGTTCTAGTAGCTGGTAGTATCTGGCCTGTCTCTCTCTCTCTTACTGTTCTAGTAGCTGGTAGTATCTGGCCTGTCTCTCTCTCTCTCTTACTGTTCTAGTAGCTGGTCGTATCTGGCCTGTCTCTCTCTTACTGTTCTAGTAGCTGGTAGTATCTGGCCTGTCTCTCTCTCTCTTACTGTTCTAGTAGCTGGTAGTATCTGGCCTGTCTCTCTCTCTCTTACTGTTCTAGTAGCTGGTAGTATCTGGCCTGTCTCTCTCTCTCTCTTACTGTTCTAGTAGCTGGTAGTATCTGGCCTGTCTCTCTCTCTCTTACTGTTCTAGTAGCTGGTAGTATCTGGCCTGTCTCTCTCTCTCTCTTTCTGTTCTAGTAGCTGGTAGTATCTGGCCTGTCTCTCTCTCTCTCTTTCTGTTCTAGTAGCTGGTAGTATCTGGCCTGTCTCTCTCTCTCTTACTGTTCTAGTAGCTGGTAGTATCTGGCCTGTCTCTCTCTCTTACTGTTCTAGTAGCTGGTAGTATCTTGCCTGTCTCTCTCTCTCTCTTACTGTTCTAGTAGCTGGTAGTATCTGGCCTGTCTCTCTTTCTCTTACTGTTCTAGTAGCTGGTAGTATCTGGCCTGTCTCTCTCTCTCTTACTGTTCTAGTAGCTGGTAGTATCTGGCCTGTCTCTCTCTCTCTTACTGTTCTAGTAGCTGGTAGTATCTGGCCTGTCTCTCTCTCTCTTACTGTTCTAGTAGCTGGTAGTATCTGGCCTGTCTCCCTCTCTCTTACTGTTCTAGTAGCTGGTCGTATCTGGCCTGTCTCTCTCTCTCTCTTACTGTTCTAGTAGCTGGTCGTATCTGGCCTGTCTCTCTCTCTCTTACTGTTCTAGTAGCTGGTAGTATCTGGCCTGTCTCTCTCTCTCTTACTGTTCTAGTAGCTGGTCGTATCTGGCCTGTCTCTCTCTCTCTTACTGTTCTAGTAGCTGGTAGTATCTGGCCTGTCTCTCTCTCTCTCTTACTGTTCTAGTAGCTGGTCGTATCTGGCCTGTCTCTCTCTCTCTTACTGTTCTAGTAGCTCCATCCTAGCTGGAGGGGTGCTCTCCTCTTATCTACCAACATAGATAGGGCTCTAACTCCTCTAGCCCCACAGTGAAATAGGGTGCAGGCCAGGCAGCAGGCTGTTAGCCAACCTGCCAGCTTAGTGGAGTCTGCCAATAGCATAGTCAGTGTAGTCAGCTCAGCCATACCCATTGAGACTGTGTCTGTGCCTCGACCTAGGTTGGGCAAAACTAAACATGGTGGTGTTCACCCTAGCAATCTTATTAGGATAAAGACCTCCTCCATTCCTGCCATTATTGAAAGAGATCGTGATACCTCACATCTCAAAATAGGGTTACTTAATGTTAGATCCCTCACTTCAAAGGCAGTCATAGTCAATGAACTAATCACTGATCATAATCTTGATGTGATTGGCCTGACTGAAACATGGCTTAAGCCTGATGAATTTGCTGTGTTAAATGAGGCCTCACCTCCTGGTTACACTAGTGACCATATTCCCCGTGCATCCCGCAAAGGCGGAGGTGTTGCTAACATTTACGATAGCAAATTTCAATTTACAAAAAAAAATGACGTTTTCATCTTTCGAGCTTCTAGTCATGAAATCTATGCAGCCTACTCAATCACTTTTTATAGCTACTGTTTACAGGCCTCCTGGGCCATATACAGCGTTCCTCTCTGAGTTTCCTGAATTCCTATCAGACCTTGTAGTCATAGCAGATCATATTCTAATTTTTGGTGATTTTAATATTCACATGGAGAAGTCCACAGACCCACTCCAAAAGTCTTTCGGAGCCATTATCGACTCAGTGGGTTTTGTCCAACATGTCTCTGGACCTACTCACTGCCACAGTCATACTCTGGACCTAGTTTTGTCCCATGGAATAAATGTTGTAGATCTTAATGTTTTTCCACAAAATCCTGGACTATCGGACCACCATTTTATTACGTTTGCAATCGCAACAAATAATCTGCTCAGACCCCAACCAAGGAGCATCAAAAGTCGTGCTATAAATTCTCAGACAACACAAAAATTCATTGATGCCCTTCCAGACTCCTTCTGCCTACCCAAGGACGTCAGAGGACAAAAATCAGTTAACCACTTAACTGAGGAACTCAATTTAACCTTGCGCAATACCCTAGATGCAGTTGCACCCCTAAAAACGAAAAACATTTGTCATAAGAAACTAGCTCCCTGGTATACAGAAAATACCCGAGCTTTGAAGCAAGCTTCCAGGAAATTGGAACGGAAATGGCGCCACACCAAACTGGAAGTCTTCCGACTAGCTTGGAAAGACAGTACCGTGCAGTACCGAAGAGCCCTCACTGCTGCTCGATCATCCTACTTTTCCAAATTAATCGAGGAAAATAAGAACAATCCAAAATTTCTTTTTGATACTGTTGCAAAGCTAACTAAAAGCAGCATTCCCCAAGAGAGGATGGTTTTCACTTCAGCAGTGATAAATTCATGAACTTCTTTGAGGAAAAGATCATGACCATTAGAAAGCAAATTACGGACTCCTCTTTGAATCTGCGTATTCCTCCAGGGCTTAGCTGTCCTGGATCTGCACAGCTCTGCGAGGGCCTGGGATCGGGAGAGACACTTAAGTGTTTTAGTACTATATCTCTTGACACAATGATGAAAATAATCATGGCCTCTAAACCTTCAAGCTGCATACTGGATCCTATTCCTACTAAACTGCTGAAGGAGCTGCTTCCTGTGCTTGGCCCTCCTATGTTGAACATAATAAACAGCTCTCTATCCACCGGATGTGTACCAAACTCACTAAAAGTGGCAGTGATAAAGCCTCTCTTGAAAAAGCCAAACCTTGACCCGGAAAATATAAAAAACTATCGGCCTATATCGAATCTTCCATTCCTCTCAAAAATTTTAGAAAAAGCTGTTGCGCAGCAACTCACTGCCTTTCTGAAGACAAACAATGTATACGAAATGCTTCAGTCTGGTTTTAGACCCCATCATAGCACTGAGACTGCACTTGTGAAGGTGGTAAATGACCTTTTAATGGCGTCAGACCGAGGCTCTGCATCTGTCCTCGTGCTACTAGACCTTAGTGCTGCCTTTGACACCATCGATCACCACATTCTTTTGGAGAGACTGGAAACCCAAATTGGTCTACACGGACAAGTTCTGGCCTGGTTTAGATCCTACCTGTCGGAAAGATATCAGTTTGTCTCTGTGAATGGTCTGTCCTCCGACAAATCAACTGTACATTTCGGTGTTCCTCAAGGTTCCGTTTTAGGACCACTATTGTTTTCACTATATATTTTACCTCTTGGGGATGTTATTCGAAAACATAATGTTAACTTTCACTGCTATGCGGATGACACACAGCTGTACATTTCAATGAAGCATGGTGAAGCCCCAAAATTGCCCTCGCTAGAAGCCTGTGTTTCAGACATAAGGAAGTGGATGGCTGAAAACTTTTTTACTTTTAAACTCGGACAAAACAGAGATGCTTGTTCTAGGTCCCAAGAAACAAAGAGATCTTCTGTTAAATCTGACAATTAATCTTGATGGTTGTAAAGTCGTCTCAAATAAAACTGTGAAGGACCTAGGCGTTACTCTTGACCCTGATCTCTCTTTTGACGAACATATCAAGACTGTTTCAAGGACAGCTTTTTTCCATCTACGTAACATTGCAAAAATCAGAAATTTTCTGTCCAAAAATGATGCAGAAAAATTGATCCATGCATTTGTTACTTCTAGATTGGACTACTGCAATGCTCTATTTTCCGGCTACCCGGATAAAGCACTAAATAAACTTCAGTTAGTGCTAAATACGGCTGCTAGAATCCTGACTAGAACCAAGAAATTTGATCATATTACTCCAGTGCTAGCTTCCCTACACTGGCTTCCTGTTAAGGCAAGGGCTGATTTCAAGGTTTTACTGTTAACCTATAAAGCGTTACATGGGCTTGCTCCTACCTATCTTTCCGAGTTGGTCCTGCCGTACATACCAATACGTACGCTACGGTCACAAGACGCAGGCCTCCTAATTGTCCCTAGAATTTCTAAGCAAACAGCGGGAGGCAGGGCTTTCTCCTATAGATCTCCATTTTTATGGAACAGTCTGCCTACCCATGTGAGAGACGCAGACTCGGTCTCAACCTTTAAGTCTTTACTGAAGACTTATCTCTTCAGTAGGTCATATGATTGAGTGTAGTCTGGCCCAGGAGTGTGAAGGTGAACGGAAAGGCTGGAGCAACGAACAGCCCTTGCTGTCTCTGCCAGGCCGGTTCCCCTCTCCACTGGGGTTCTCTGCCTCTAACCCTGTTGCAGGGGCTGAGTCACTGGCTTGCTGGTGCTCTTTCATGCCGTCCCTGGGAGGGGTGCGTCACTTGAGTGGGTTGAGTTACTGACGTGATCTTCCTGTCTGGGTTGGCGCCCCCCCTTGGTTTGTGCTGTGGTGGAGACCTCTGTGGGCTATACTCGGCCTTGTCTCAGGATTGTAAGTTGGTGGTTGGGGATATCCCTCTAGTGGTGCGGGGGCTGTGCTTTGGCGGAGTGGGTGGGGGTTATATCCTTCCTGTTTGGCCCTGTCCGGGGTTTCTTCGGATGGGGCCACAGTGTCTCCGGACCGCTCCTGTCTCAGCCTCCAGTATTTATGCTGCAGTAGTTTATGTGTCGGGGGGCTGGGGTTAGTTGGTTATACCTGGAGTACTTCTCCTGTCTTATCCAGTGTCCTGTGTGAATTTAAGTATGCTCTCTCTAATTCTCTCGTTCTCTCTTTCTCTCTGAGAACCTGAGCCCTAGGACCATACGTCAGGACTACCGGGCATGATGACACCTTGCTGTCCCCAGTCCGCCTGGCCTTGCTGCTATTCCAGTTTCAACTGTTCTGCCTGCGGCTACGAAACCCCCTACCTGTCCCAGACCTGCTGTTTTCAACTCTAAATGATCGGCTATGAAAAGCCAACTGAGAGACCTGAGCCCTAGGACCATACGGCCGGGACTACCGGCCGTGGTGACTCCTTGCTGTCCCCAGTCCGCCTGGCCTTGCTGCTATTCCAGTTTAAACTGTTCTGCCTGCGGTTATGGAACCCCTACCTGTCCCAGACCTGCTGTTTTAAACTCTAATGATCGGCTATGAAAAGCCAACTGAGATTTATTCCTGATTATTATTTGACCATGCTTGTCACTTATGAACATTTTTGAACATCTTGGCATGGTTCTGTTATAATCTCCACCCGGCACAGCCAGAAGAGGACTGGCCACCCCTCATAGCCTGGTTCCTCTCTAGGTTTCTTCCTAGGTTTTGCCTTTCTAGGGAGTTTTTCCTAGCCACCGTGCTTCTACACCTGCATTACTAGCTGTTTGGGGTTTTAGGCTGGGTTTCTGTACAGCACTTCGAGATATTAGCTGATGTAAGAAGGGCTATATAAAATAAAATTGATTGATTGATTGATAGTATCTGGCCTGTCTCTCTCTCTCTTACTGTTCTAGTAGCTGGTCGTATCTGGCCTGTCTCTCTCTCTCTCTTACTGTTCTAGTAGCTGGTAGTATCTGGCCTGTCTCTCTCTCTCTTACTGTTCTAGTAGCTGGTAGTATCTGGCCTGTCTCTCTCTCTCTTACTGTTCTAGTAGCTGGTAGTATCTGGCCTGTCTCTCTCTCTCTCTTACTGTTCTAGTAGCTGGTAGTATCTGGCCTGTCTCTCTCTCTCTTACTGTTCTAGTAGCTGGTCGTATCTGGCCTGTCTCTCTCTCTCTCTTACTGTTCTAGTAGCTGGTAGTATCTGGCCTGTCTCTCTCTCTCTTACTGTTCTAGTAGCTGGTAGTATCTGGCCTGTCTCTCTCTCTCTTACTGTTCTAGTAGCTGGTAGTATCTGGCCTGTCTCTCTCTCTCTTACTGTTCTAGTAGCTGGTAGTATCTGGCCTGTCTCTCTCTCTCTCTTACTGTTCTAGTAGCTGGTAGTATCTGGCCTGTCTCTCTCTCTCTCTTACTGTTCTAGTAGCTGGTAGTATCTGGCCTGTCTCTCTCTCTCTTACTGTTCTAGTAGCTGGTAGTATCTGGCCTGTCTCTCTCTCTCTTACTGTTCTAGTAGCTGGTAGTATCTGGCCTGTCTCTCTCTCTCTTACTGTTCTAGTAGCTGGTAGTATCTGGCCTCTCTCTCTCTCTCTTACTGTTCTAGTAGCTGGTAGTATCTGGCCTGTCTCTCTCTCTCTTACTGTTCTAGTAGCTGGTAGTATCTGGCCTGCTCTCTCTCTCTTACTGTTCTAGTAGCTGGTAGTATCTGGCCTGTCTCTCTCTCTCTTACTGTTCTAGTAGCTGGTAGTATCTGGCCTGTCTCTCTCTCTCTCTCTTACTGTTCTAGTAGCTGGTAGTATCTGGCCTGTCTCTCTCTCTCTCTTACTGTTCTAGTAGCTGGTAGTATCAGGCCTGTCTCTCTCTCTCTTACTGTTCTAGTAGCTGGTAGTATCTGGCCTGTCTCTCTCTCTCTTACTGTTCTAGTAGCTGGTCGTATCTGGCCTGTCTCTCTCTCTCTTACTGTTCTAGTAGCTGGTCGTATCTGGCCTGTCTCTCTCTCTCTTACTGTTCTAGTAGCTGGTCGTATCTGGCCTGTCTCTCTCTTTACTGTTCTAGTAGCTGGTCGTATCTGGCCTGTCTCTCTCTCTCTTACTGTTCTAGTAGCTGGTCGTATCTGGCCTGTCTCTCTCTCTCTTACTGTTCTAGTAGCTGGTAGTATCTGGCCTGTCTCTCTCTCTCTTACTGTTCTAGTAGCTGGTCGTATCTGGCCTGTCTCTCTCTCTCTCTTACTGTTCTAGTAGCTGGTAGTATCTGGCCTGTCTCTCTCTCTCTTACTGTTCTAGTAGCTGGTAGTATCTGGCCTGCTCTCTCTCTCTCTCTCTTACTGTTCTAGTAGCTGGTAGTATCTGGCCTGTCTCTCTCTCTCTTACTGTTCTAGTAGCTGGTAGTATCTGGCCTGTCTCTCTCTCTCTCTCTTACTGTTCTAGTAGCTGGTAGTATCTGGCCTGTCTCTCTCTCTCTCTTACTGTTCTAGTAGCTGGTAGTATCTGGCCTGTCTCTCTCTCTCTTACTGTTCTAGTAGCTGGTAGTATCTGGCCTGTCTCTCTCTCTCTCTTACTGTTCTAGTAGCTGGTAGTATCTGGCCTGTCTCTCTCTCTCTTACTGTTCTAGTAGCTGGTAGTATCTGGCCTGTCTCTCTCTCTCTCTTACTGTTCTAGTAGCTGGTAGTATCTGGCCTGTCTCTCTCTCTCTTACTGTTCTAGTAGCTGGTAGTATCTGGCCTGTCTCTCTCTCTCTCTTACTGTTCTAGTAGCTGGTAGTATCTGGCCTGTCTCTCTCTCTCTCTCTTACTGTTCTAGTAGCTGGTAGTATCTGGCCTGTCTCTCTCTCTCTTACTGTTCTAGTAGCTGGTCGTATCTGGCCTGTCTCTCTCTCTCTTACTGTTCTAGTAGCTGGTAGTATCTGGCCTGTCTCTCTCTCTCTTACTGTTCTAGTAGCTGGTAGTATCTGGCCTGTCTCTCTCTCTCTTACTGTTCTAGTAGCTGGTAGTATCTGGCCTGTCTCTCTCTCTCTTACTGTTCTAGTAGCTGGTAGTATCTGGCCTGTCTCTCTCTCTCTCTTACTGTTCTAGTAGCTGGTAGTATCTGGCCTGTCTCTCTCTCTCTCTTACTGTTCTAGTAGCTGGTAGTATCTGGCCTGTCTCTCTCTCTCTCTTACTGTTCTAGTAGCTGGTAGTATCTGGCCTGTCTTCTCTCTCTCTTACTGTTCTAGTAGCTGGTAGTATCTGGCCTGTCTCTCTCTCTCTCTTACTGTTCTAGTAGCTGGTAGTATCTGGCCTGTCTCTCTCTCTCTTACTGTTCTAGTAGCTGGTAGTATCTGGCCTGTCTCTCTCTCTCTTACTGTTCTAGTAGCTGGTAGTATCTGGCCTGTCTCTCTCTCTCTTACTGTTCTAGTAGCTGGTAGTATCTGGCCTGTCTCTCTCTCTCTTACTGTTCTAGTAGCTGGTAGTATCTGGCCTGTCTCTCTCTCTCTTACTGTTCTAGTAGCTGGTAGTATCTGGCCTGTCTCTCTCTCTCTTACTGTTCTAGTAGCTGGTAGTATCTGGCCTGTCTCTCTCTCTTTTACTGTTCTAGTAGCTGGTAGTATCTGGCCTGTCTCTCTCTCTCTTACTGTTCTAGTAGCTGGTAGTATCTGGCCTGTCTCTCTCTCTCTTACTGTTCTAGTAGCTGGTAGTATCTGGCCTGTCTCTCTCTCTCTTACTGTTCTAGTAGCTGGTAGTATCTGGCCTGTCTCTCTCTCTCTTACTGTTCTAGTAGCTGGTAGTATCTGGCCTGTCTCTCTCTCTCTCTTACTGTTCTAGTAGCTGGTAGTATCTGGCCTGTCTCTCTCTCTCTTACTGTTCTAGTAGCTGGTAGTATCTGGCCTGTCTCTCTCTCTCTCTTACTGTTCTAGTAGCTGGTAGTATCTGGCCTGTCTCTCTCTCTCTTACTGTTCTAGTAGCTGGTAGTATCTGGCCTGTCTCTCTCTCTCTTACTGTTCTAGTAGCTGGTAGTATCTGGCCTGTCTCTCTCTCTCTTACTGTTCTAGTAGCTGGTAGTATCTGGCCTGTCTCTCTCTCTCTCTTACTGTTCTAGTAGCTGGTAGTATCTGGCCTGTCTCTCTCTCTCTCTTACTGTTCTAGTAGCTGGTAGTATCTGGCCTGTCTCTCTCTCTCTTACTGTTCTAGTAGCTGGTAGTATCTGGCCTGTCTCTCTCTCTCTTACTGTTCTAGTAGCTGGTAGTATCTGGCCTGTCTCTCTCTCTCTTACTGTTCTAGTAGCTGGTAGTATCTGGCCTGTCTCTCTCTCTCTCTTACTGTTCTAGTAGCTGGTAGTATCTGGCCTGTCTCTCTCTCTCTTACTGTTCTAGTAGCTGGTAGTATCTGGCCTGTCTCTCTCTCTCTTACTGTTCTAGTAGCTGGTAGTATCTGGCCTGTCTCTCTCTCTCTTACTGTTCTAGTAGCTGGTAGTATCTGGCCTGTCTCTCTCTCTCTTACTGTTCTAGTAGCTGGTAGTATCTGGCCTGTCTCTCTCTTACTGTTCTAGTAGCTGGTAGTATCTGGCCTGTCTCTCTCTCTCTTACTGTTCTAGTAGCTGGTAGTATCTGGCCTGTCTCTCTCTCTCTTACTGTTCTAGTAGCTGGTAGTATCTGGCCTGTCTCTCTCTCTCTTACTGTTCTAGTAGCTGGTAGTATCTGGCCTGTCTCTCTCTCTCTTACTGTTCTAGTAGCTGGTAGTATCTGGCCTGTCTCTCTCTCTCTTACTGTTCTAGTAGCTGGTAGTATCTGGCCTGTCTCTCTCTCTCTCTTACTGTTCTAGTAGCTGGTAGTATCTGGCCTGTCTCTCTCTCTCTCTTACTGTTCTAGTAGCTGGTAGTATCTGGCCTGTCTCTCTCTCTCTTACTGTTCTAGTAGCTGGTAGTATCTGGCCTGTTCTCTCTCTCTCTTACTGTTCTAGTAGCTGGTAGTATCTGGCCTGTCTCTCTCTCTCTCTTACCGTTCTAGTAGCTGGTAGTATCTGGCCTGTCTCTCTCTCTCTTACTGTTCTAGTAGCTGGTCGTATCTGGCCTGTGTGTCTCTCTCTGCTGTCATCGCTCTGTCCTTCTCCAGCACTGCGTTGTCACGCGTCTCACGAAGGTTCCTAGGGGACAGAAAGAAGCAGTACAGGTCAGAATTAAAACCATGCAGAATTAACAACCAATCATCTTCATGTTGACATGGGTTGTCTCTCAAATGGTACTTATGGGTCTTGGTCAAAAGTAGTGCACTACTGAATAGGGGGCAAAAAGTAGTGTACTACTACTGAATAGGGCCAGGGCACTAAATAGGGAGTAAGGTGCATTTGTAGGGGCACTCAACCATGCAATTTGTTGAATCTCAGAATACATGTTCTGAGGAGAGTGCATTACTGTATTCAGAACAAACTCAGTGAAAGAGCCCCCCCCAGTGGACACAGCACTGTATTCAGAACAAGCAAGTGTGTTCTCTCTCTGGTCCATCTCTATAATCTCACCTGTTCTCTCTCTGGTCCATCTCTATAATCTCACCTGTTCTCTCTCTCTCTGGTCCATCTCTATAATCTCACCTGTTCTCTCTCTGGTCCATCTCTATAATCTCACGTGTTCTCACCTGTTCTCTCTCTGGTCCAGCTCTATAATCTCACCTGTTCTCTCTCTAGTCCATCTCTATAATCTCACCTGTTCTCTCTCTCTCTCTGGTCCATCTCTATAATCTCACCTGTTCTCTCTCTAGTCCATCTCTATAATCTCACCTGTTCTCTCTCTCTCTGGTCCATCTCTATAATCTCACCTGTTCTCTCTCTCTCTGGTCCATCTCTATAATCTTACCTGTTCTCTCTCTCTCTGGTCCATCTCTATAATCTCACCTGTTCTCTCTCTCTCTGGTCCATCTCTATAATCTTACCTGTTCTCTCTCTCTCTGGTCCATCTCTATAATCTCACCTGTTCTCTCTCTCTCTGGTCCATCTCTATAATCTCACCTGTTCTCTCTCTGGTCCATCTCTATAATCTCACCTGTTCTCTCTCTGGTCCATCTCTATAAACTCACCTGTTCTCTCTCTCTCTGGTCCATCTCTATAATCTTACCTGTTCTCTCTCTCTCTGGTCCATCTCTATAATCTCACCTGTTCTCTCTCTGGTCCATCTCTATAATCTCACCTGTTCTCTCTCTCTCTGGTCCATCTCTATAATCTCACCTGTTCTCTCTCTGGTCCATCTCTATAATCTCACCTGTTCTCTCTCTGGTCCATCTCTATAATCTCACCTGTTCTCTCTCTGGTCCATCTCTATAATCTCACCTGTTCTCTCTCTGGTCCATCTCTATAATCTCACCTGTTCTCTCTCTCTCGTCCATCTCTATAATCTCACCTGTTCTCTCTCTCTCTGGTCCATCTCTATAATCTCACCTGTTCTCTCTCTCTCTGGTACATCTCTATAATCTCACCTGTTCTCTCTCTCTCTGGTCCATCTCTATAATCTCACCTGTTCTCTCTCTCTGGTACATCTCTATAATCTCACCTGTTCTCTCTCTCTCTGGTCCATCTCTATAATCTCACCTGTTCTCTCTCTGGTCCATCTCTATAATCTCACCTGTTCTCTCTCTGGTCCATCTCTATAATCTCACCTGTTCTCTCTCTCTGGTCCATCTCTATAATCTCACCTGTTCTCTCTCTGGTCCATCTCTATAATCTCACCTGTTCTCTCTCTCTCTGGTCCATCTCTATAATCTCACCTGTTCTCTCTCTCTGGTCCATCTCTATAATCTCACCTGTTCTCTCTCTCTCTCTGGTCCATCTCTATAATCTCACCTGTTCTCTCTCTCTCTCTGGTCCATCTCTATAATCTCACCTGTTCTCTCTCTCTCTGGTCCATCTCTATAATCTCACCTGTTCTCTCTCTGGTCCATCTCTATAATCTCACCTGTTCTCTCTCTGGTCCATCTCTATAATCTCACCTGTTCTCTCTCTCTCTGGTCCATCTCTATAATCTCACCTGTTCTCTCTCTCTCTGGTCCATCTCTATAATCTCACCTGTTCTCACCTGTTCTCTCTCTGGTCCATCTCTATAATCTCACCTGTTCTCTCTCTGGTCCATCTCTATAATCTCACCTGTTCTCTCTCTCTCTGGTCCATCTCTATAATCTCACCTGTTCTCACCTGTTCTCTCTCTGGTCCAGCTCTATAATCTCACCTGTTCTCTCGCTGGTCCATCTCTATAATCTCACCTGTTCTCTCTCTGGTCCATCTCTATAATCTCACCTGTTCTCTCTCTGGTCCATCTCTATAATCTCACCTGTTCTCTCTCTCTCTGGTCCATCTCTATAATCTCACCTGTTCTCTCTCTCTCTGGTCCATCTCTATAATCTCACCTGTTCTCTCTCTCTCTGGTCCATCTCTATAATCTCACCTGTTCTCTCTCTCTCTGGTCCATCTCTATAATCTCACCTGTTCTCTCTCTGGTCCATCTCTATAATATCACCTGTTCTCTCTCTCTCTGGTCCATCTCTATAATCTCACCTGTTCTCTCTCTGGTCCATCTCTATAATCTCACCTGTTCTCTCTCTGGTCCATCTCTATAATCTCACCTGTTCTCTCTCTCTCTGGTCCATCTCTATAATCTCACCTGTTCTCTCTCTCTCTGGTCCATCTCTATAATCTCACCTGTTCTCACCTGTTCTCTCTCTGGTCCAGCTCTATAATCTCACCTGTTCTCTCGCTGGTCCATCTCTATAATCTCACCTGTTCTCTCTCTGGTCCATCTCTATAATCTCACCTGTTCTCTCTCTGGTCCATCTCTATAATCTCACCTGTTCTCTCTCTCTCTGGTCCATCTCTATAATCTCACCTGTTCTCTCTCTCTCTGGTCCATCTCTATAATCTCACCTGTTCTCTCTCTCTCTGGTCCATCTCTATAATCTCACCTGTTCTCTCTCTCTCTGGTCCATCTCTATAATCTCACCTGTTCTCTCTCTGGTCCATCTCTATAATCTCACCTGTTCCCTCTCTGGTCCATCTCTATAATCTCACCTGTTCTCTCTCTCTCTGGTCCATCTCTATAATCTCACCTGTTCTCTCTCTGGTCCATCTCTATAATCTCACCTGTTCTCTCTCTCTCTGGTCCATCTCTATAATCTCACCTGTTCTCTCTCTCTCTGGTCCATCTCTATAATCTCACCTGTTCTCTCTCTCTCTGGTACATCTCTATAATCTCACCTGTTCTCTCTCTCGTACATCTCCTTGGAGGTCCTCTGCAGGCTGTCGATCTCCTGGCTGGTCTTCAGACGAATGTTCTCCAGCTCCTCAGCAAGTTTATTCTCGTACTCTGTCTTGTAGTGGTCTCTGTGGAACAACCAGTATATTATATCTTATAGTATTGGTCTCTGTGGAACAACCAGTATATTATATCTTATAGTATTGGTCTCTGTGGAACAACCAGTATATTATATCTTATAGTATTGGTCTCTGTGGAACAACCAGTATATTCTGTGGAACAACCAGTATATTATATCATATTGTAATGTCTCGGAGCGGAACAGTTTTTAGATGCTAACATCAGGTCTTCATGTGGTTTACATTTTAAAGGAGGTTTATGAATTATGTTGCATAACACAGCCTAATACAAAATGAAAGCAGGTCCTTCAACCAAAACACACACTATATATATATATATACACAGCAGGACGTGGACACGCCTTCAAATGAGTGGATTCGCCTATTTCAGCCACACCCATTGCTGACAGGTGTATAAAATCGAGCACACAGCCATGCAATCTCCATAGACAAACGTTGGCAGTAGAATGGCCTTACTGAAGAGCTCAGTGACTTTCAACGTGGCACCGTCATAGGATGCCACCTTTCCAACAAGTCAGTTCGTCAAATGTCTGCCCTGCTAGAGCTGCCCCCGGTCAACTGTAAGTGCTGTTATTGTGACGTGGAAACGTCTAGGAGCAAGTCTGTCCTCAGTTGCAATACTCACTACCGAGTTCCAAACTGCTTCTGGAAGCAACATCGGCACAAAAACTGTTTGTCTGGAGCTTCATGAAGTGGGTTTCCCATGGCTGAGCAGCCGCACACAAGCCTAAGATCACCATGCGCAATGCCAAGAGGGGCTGGAGTGGTGTAAAGCTCACCGCCATTGGACTCTGGAGCAGTGGAAACGTGTTCTCTGGAGTGATGAATCATACTTCACCATCTGGCAGTCTGATGGACGAATCTGTGTTTGGTGGATGCCAGGAGAACGCTATCTGCCCGAATGCATAGTGCCCACTGTAATGTTTGGTGGAGGAGGAATAATGGTCTGGGGCTGTTTTTCATGGTTTGCGCTAGGCCCCTTAGTTCCAGTGAAGGGAAATCTTAACGCTACAGCATACAATGACATTCTAGACGATTCTGTGCTTCAAACTTTGTGGCAACAGTTGGGGAAGGCCCTTTCCTGTTTCAGCATGACAATGCCCCCGTGCACAAAGTGAGGTCCATACAGAAATGGTTTGTCGAGATGGGTGTGGAAGAACTTGACTGGCCTGCATAGAGCCCTAACCTCAACCCCATCAAACACCTTTGGGATGAATTGGAACGCCGACTACGAGCCAGACCTAATCGCCCAACATCAGTGCCCGACCTCACTAATGCTCTTGTGGCTGAATGTAAGCAAGTCCCTGCAGCAATGTTCCAACATCTAGCGCAAAGCCTTCCCAGGAGCGTGGAGGCTGTTATAGCAGCAAAGGGGGGGGGACCAACTCCATCTGTTGGACGAGCAGGTGTCCACATACTTTTGGTAAAGTAATGTATCATCAAGAAGGTTCCTAAGATGGTAAAGCACTTCTCCAGGTAGGCGTTGTGAAATCTGATCATCAGGACAGGGGACTGCAATACACACAGCTGAGCTGGAACGCGCCCACAGGGCTGGCTAGCTTGGTCCAGCCCTTTGGGGACGTTCCAGGTCGTCTGTACTGCAGTCACACTGCCCGGTTTCAGGTGGTGATGGAGATCTGACATGGAAGGGTTAGGGAGGACTAGCTTGGTCCAGCCCTTAGGGGACGTTCCAGGTCGTCTGTACTGCAGTCACACTGCCCAGTTTCAGGTGGCGATGGAGATCTGACATGGAAGGGTTAGGGAGGACTAGCTTGGTCCAGCCCTTTGGGGACGTTCCAGGTCGTCTGTACTGCAGTCACACTGCCCGGTTTCAGGTGGCGATGGAGACCTGACATGGAAGGGTTAGGGAGGACTAGCTTGGTCCAGCCCTTTGGGGACGTTCCAGGTCGTCTGTACTGCAGTCACACTGCCCGGTTTCAGGTGGCGATGGAGATCTGACATGGAAGGGTTAGGGAGGACTAGCTTGGTCCAGCCCTTTGGGGACGTTCCAGGTCGTCTGTACTGCAGTCACACTGCCCGGTTTCAGGTGGTGATGGAGACCTGACATGGAAGGGTTAGGGAGGACTAGCTTGGTCCAGCCCTTTGGGGACGTTCCAGGTCGTCTGTACTGCAGTCACACTGCCCGGTTTCAGGTGGTGATGGAGACCTGACATGGAAGGGTTAGGGAGGACTAGCTTGGTCCAGCCCTTAGGGGACGTTCCAGGTCGTCTGTACTGCAGTCACACTGCCCGGTTTCAGGTGGCGATGGAGATCTGACATGGAAGGGTTAGGGAGGACTAGCTTGGTCCAGCCCTTTGGGGACGTTCCAGGTCGTCTGTACTGCAGTCACACTGCCCGGTTTCAGGTGGTGATGGAGACCTCTTGACGGGTACCCACCTGGAAGCTATATATTTATCTTAGACATCCTCCCTGGCCCTCTGGGTCATGATTAGGGAGGGGTACTGACCTTGAAGGGTTAGGGTTAGGGAGGGGTACTGACCTAGAAGGGTTAGGGTTAGGGAGGGGTACTGACCTAGAAGGGTTAGGGTTAGGGAGGGGTACTGACCTAGAAGGGTTAGGGAGGGGTACTGACCTAGAAGGGTTAGGGAGGGGTAGTGACCTAGAAGGGTTAGGGAGGGGTACTGACCTAGAAGGGTTAGGGAGGTGTACTGACCTAGAAGGGTTAGGGAGGTGTACTGACCTAGAAGGGTTAGGGAGGGGTACTGACCTAGAAGGGTTGGGGAGGGGTACCGACCTAGAAGGGTTAGGGTTAGGGAGGGGTACTGACCTAGAAGGGTTAGGGAGGGGTACTGACCTAGAAGGGTTAGGGAGGGGTACTGACCTAGAAGGGTTAGGGAGGGGTACTGACCTAGAAGGGTTAGGGAGGGGTACTGACCTAGAAGGGTTAGGGGAGGGGTACTGACCTAGAAGGGTTAGGGGAGGGGTACTGACCTAGAAGGGTTAGGGAGGGGTACTGACCTAGAAGGGTTAGGGAGGGGTACTGACCTAGAAGGGTTAGGGAGGGGTAGTGACCTAGAAGGGTTAGGGAGGGGTACTGACCTAGAAGGGTTAGGGAGGGGTACTGACCTAGAAGGGTTAGGGAGGGGTACTGACCTAGAAGGGTTAGGGAGGGGTACCGTCCTAGAAGGGTTAGGGAGGGGTACCGTCCTAGAAGGGTTAGGGAGGGGTACCGACATAGAAGGGTTAGGGTTAGGGAGGGGTACCGACCTAGAAGGGTTAGGGAGGGGTACCGACCTAGAAGGGTTAGGGAGGGGTACTGACCTAGAAGGGTTAGGGAGGGGTACTGACCTAGAAGGGTTAGGGGAGGGGTACTGACCTAGAAGGGTTAGGGGAGGGGTACTGACCTAGAAGGGTTAGGGAGGGGTACTGACCTAGAAGGGTTAGGGAGGGGTACTGACCTAGAAGGGTTAGGGGAGGGGTACTGACCTAGAAGGGTTAGGGTTAGGGAGGGGTACTGACCTAGAAGGGTTAGGGAGGGGTACTGACCTAGAAGGGTTAGGGGAGGGGTACTGACCTAGAAGGGTTAGGGAGGGGTACTGACCTAGAAGGGTTAGGGAGGGGTACTGACCTAGAAGGGTTAGGGGAGGGGTACTGACCTAGAAGGGTTAGGGGAGGGGTACTGACCTAGAAGGGTTAGGGAGGGGTACTGACCTAGAAGGGTTAGGGGAGGGGTACTGACCTAGAAGGGTTAGGGGAGGGGTAGTGACCTAGAAGGGTTAGGGGAGGGGTACTGACCTAGAAGGGTTAGGGAGGGGTACTGACCTAGAAGGGTTAGGGAGGGGTACTGACCTAGAAGGGTTAGGGAGGGGTACCGTCCTAGAAGGGTTAGGGAGGGGTACCGTCCTAGAAGGGTTAGGGAGGGGTACCGACATAGAAGGGTTAGGGTTAGGGAGGGGTACTGACCTAGAAGGGTTAGGGAGGGGTACTGACCTAGAAGGGTTAGGGAGGGGTACTGACCTAGAAGGGTTAGGGAGGGGTACTGACCTAGAAGGGTTAGGGAGGGGTACTGACCTAGAAGGGTTAGGGAGGGGTACCGACCTAGAAGGGTTAGGGAGGGGTACCGACCTAGAAGGGTTAGGGAGGGGTACCGACCTAGAAGGGTTAGGGTTAGGGAGGGGTACTGACCTAGAAGGGTTAGGGAGGGGTACCAACCTAGAAGGGTTAGGGTTAGGGAGGGGTACCAACCTAGAAGGGTTAGAGTTAGGGAGGGGTACCAACCTAGAAGGGTTAGGGAGGGGTACTGACCTAGAAGGGTTAGGGAGGGGTACTGACCTAGAAGGGTTAGGGAGGGGTACTGACCTAGAAGGGTTAGGGAGGGGTACTGACCTAGAAGGGTTAGGGAGGGGTACTGACCTAGAAGGGTTAGGGAGGGGTACTGACCTAGAAGGGTTAGGGTTAGGGAGGGGTACTGACCTAGAAGGGTTAGGGAGGGGTACTGACCTAGAAGGGTTAGGGAGGGGTACTGACCTAGAAGGGTTGGGGAGGGGTACTGACCTAGAAGGGTTAGGGTTAGGGAGGGGTACTGACCTAGAAGGGTTAGGGTTAGGGAGGGGTACTGACCTAGAAGGGTTAGGGTTAGGGAGGGGTACTGACCTGGAAGCTACGTATTTGTCGTAGACCTCCTCCCTGGCCCTCTGGGTGTCGTCCAGCTGGGTGTGCAGCCTCTCTAAGCGGTCCTCCTGGTGGGCACAGCGGACATTCAGCTCCATGCTCTGTCTGTGAAGATACTCCTTATCCTTCTGGAGGAGGCTCACTGACTGCTGCAGAGTAGACACCTGGAGGACAGAGGGGTTAGGGAGGTGGTCTATCCTTCTGGAGGAGGCTCACTGACTGCTGCAGAGTAGACACCTGGAGGACAGAGGGGTTAGGGAGGTGGTCTATCCTTCTGGAGGAGGGGCACTGACAGCTGCAGAGTAGACACCTGGAGGACAGAGGGGTTAGGGAGGTGGTCTATCCTTCTGGAGGAGGGGCACTGACAGCTGCAGAGTAGACACCTGGAGGACAGAGGGGTTAGGGTTAGGGAGGTGGTCTATCCTTCTGGAGGAGGGGTACTGACAGCTACAGAGTAGACACCTGGAGGACAGAGGGGTTAGGGAGGTGGTCTATCCTTCTGGAGGAGGGGTACTGACAGCTGCAGAGTAGACACCTGGAGGACAGAGGGGTTAGGGAGGTGGTCTATCCTTCTGGAGGAGGGGTACTGACAGCTGGAGGACATTTTCCATGACATGTTGTCCTTTTAGCAGATGCTCTAATGCAGAGGGACCTCCAGCCAGTACCTTCCACTAAGGGGAGGTGAGACAAAAGCAACGGTAAGGTGCTGGGTAGCAGGTAGTAATCCAGGCTGGCGTCTAACCTCTTCACTCAGTTCGTTCCTCTCCCTGGTCTGGACGTTATGGTCGTTCTCCAACAGCTCCAGTCTCCTCCTCAACTCTCTCACCTCACACTCAAACGCGTCACGCTCACTGGAAAGGAAGGGAGGGAGGGAGGGAGGGAAAACATTTGTCGAGTCAAATAGTCCATTTTTTTTGCCAAATCATTCTCCAGACATTTGATCTGACAAGGGATACTTCATCAAAACAGAGGTGACCTTTCCTCTCCCTCACCGTTTGACGTTAGCGTAGTTGTCCCGTTTGTAGTCTCCCTCCCGGATCAGCTGTTTAGTGTCAGCCAGCTCAAGAGTTAGTCTCTGGCTCCTGATCTCCACCTCTGACCTCAACCTCCGCTCCTCCTCATAACTCTACCCAACAGAAGAAGAGGGGGGTTGGGCAGTACAATCAGATGGACCAATGCTGTTCCGTCACAAACAAAATCCCTTCAGAACCAAACCGGCCTGCCGTAACCGTGCCCGAGACCTGAAGACCTGCGTTAGCTCCTTGAGATTTAGCCTAGCCTTGTGCTTAGCGGGCTAACAGTCTCTTGTGATTCACAGGTCCAGTACAGTGCCTCCATGAAGGCTTTAATCTGTCCTCTGTGTACAACCATGAAGGCTTTAATCTGTCCTCTGTGTACAACCATGAAGGCTTTGATCTGTCCTCTGTGTACCTCCATGAAGGCTTTAATCTGTCCTCTGTGTACAAACATGAAGGCTTTAATCTGTCCTCTGTGTACCTTCATTAAAGCTTTAATCTGTCCTCTTTGTACAACCATGAAGGCTTTAATCTGTCCTCTGTGTACCT